>NC_052955.1:21272558-21277558 GCF_013358895.1 Oreochromis aureus
GAGTTTGAAATCTGAAGAAATCTGAGCGAAGGACGAATTTCCTACCCTCAAACAAGTCTAACTCATTTCAGAACGGTAATAGGTGAGAAAAAAATTCTTCAATTGTGAGCGTCAGGAGTGTCTGAAGATATACGGGGACAAGCCTTATTTCTTAACTTTGCTTCGTTAAGGAGATATGACGATTCGAATATGCCTCTCATTACAGAAATCAAGCTGTGATTTTGAACAAGCTCTCCATTGACTTTCTATGGAGAGTTTTGCGACTTTGTGTTGGTCTGAGGAGATTTGCCAAAATTCTATAAATCCCACAACAATGATAGTGACATCTTCGGAAAGCCAGCAAAAATACCTACGTTTTGATGTATAATTTGTGGAAGTTGAGTGAAAATTGAGTAAGTAGCAAGAAGTTGTTCGGACATGAAGAGAAGACTGCAAAACCTTCAGTGGCACACTGGAAGCCAAGTGCATAGCAACCATAACAACGCATGTATTTTGTGAAAAATCACAATTTTACAACTCAAAACTTTAAGAGGCATAAAAGTAAAACGGTAAAAGATTTGAAAAAGCTGATTTATTCCTGAATAGCCCAATAATTTGTGAACATTTTAAAATTTGAATGGTTGTTCTACGTGAAAGTAGGAAAAAGTAGTTAAGTTTCAAAAACAAGCAAATTTTAGCAGAATTGCAGAAGTTTCCCATTCATTTCAATGGGACAAATTAAGCTTAATATTTTAAAAAGTATAATAGTATAAAATACCAAAAGACATAGCCATCATCATTAGCAGAAATAGCAGAATAGTTTAAAATTTGAACGGTGAAAATCGGCTGAAAATTGTGGAAGTAGATCCACGGCGAAAAACGTACGGAAGTCCCAAGAGGAACTCAATAGTGTGGATGCCTCCAGCATCCACACAATAATAATGATAATAATAATAACTAGAAAAATTTGCATTTCCTGCGAAAATGCAGTGTGGATGCTGGAACGCTGAAGCTGTCAGCTGAAACTAGCTGAAAAAGCTGAAAAGTTGCAGAATTTGTAAAAACTTTGCAGAAGCAAAGGAACGTTGCTAAAATGTAGTAACTTAGCAGAACTGCAATATCTTAGAGGAAACATAATACTTGGCAGAAATACAATAGCATAGCAGAACTTAGCAGAAATATTGTAACTTACCAGAAACACGATAACTTCTCAAAAATACAAGAATTTAGGAGAAATAGTATAAGATAACAGAAAGAATATATTTAGCCAAACATTCTTAAACATTACAGAAATACTACTCTATAGCAGAAATGATATATTTAGAAAGAAAAATATAATATAGTAGAAATACTATGATTTAGCAGAAATCCTGCAATATAGCTCAATAACAATGATTTAGAACAGATACTATGATTTAGCAGAATAGTAATAACTTAAGTGAAAATATTGGAAAGGTAAAATGACAAGCTGAATAAAAAGGAACATGGTTAAGTTTGCTCAAAACTAATTTTTGTTCACCTGTGAAAAAATAAAATAAAAATACATTTAGAAATACAAATAAGAACAGCCAACAGATACACACAAAATTAAATATGGATACACAAATCAACAAATACACACAAAATCAAATATGGATACACAAATGTACAGAGAGAGACACACACACAGGGTCTATGCCAGTCAACCAGTCTGAATATATTATATTTTTATCCAACAATGAGATGCTGCCCTAAAAAGGGCTTTGTGTGTGTCTTTCTCTCTCTCTCTCTCTCTCTCTCTCACACACACACACACACACTCAGGCTCACACACACACACACACACACACACAGCATCAGCAAGTGAACAGGGGCTGTTAACAGCATGTTTCTAGGTCAGTCAAACAGCTGTGAGCTTCTCAATTTGAATCCACCAATCAGAGAGGTTGTGTGCTTTTTCTCCAAAAACTGGTGCACCAAGTGCAGGCTTTTACACATGCAGCACAGAGAGAGACAGGATTTTTGCAGTCTATTTCTCATAGTGAGGACTCCCCTCAAACAAACAGCCATAAATTCCTAACCGTAGGGGCTAAAACGGTCATTCTTAGACCGTTGTGTTCAGAAGACATGGGAGAATCTTGAAATGTTGACCATTTAAAATAAAAATATGAAATATCATAGATATATGACATAGATGATTGGTTGTCTTAGAAGCCATGATTGCCCCAATATGCAAATTTGAATGTGCAAGGCCTAAGATATGATTGGCTGGCTGGGAAGCCATGAAGGCAACAATATGCAAATTTGAATGTGCAAGCCCTCGGATATGATTGGTTGTCTTAGAAGCCATATAAAAAGCAGTAAAACTGTACTATGATTTGGTAGAAAAACTATACTTAATCAAAAATCCTATATTTGGCAGAAATACTATTTTGTAGCAGAAACACTATATTTAGCACAAATCTGATGAAATAGAAGAAATAGTATGATTTAGCAGAAATGCTGTATTTAGCACAAATACTGGAAAGCAGCAGAAATGCTATGACTTAGCACAATACTAATAACCTAAATAGAAAAATTGGAAAAGCAAAATGGACAGCTGAAAAAATCCTGAACATGCTAAGGGTCCCTCAAATGTAATTGTTAAATGAAAAAAAAACAAACCAGCAAAAAAAAGTATAACAGTCACACAACCACAAATATGTACACATATGGTAACACACATGCACAGACAGACACACACAGGATCAAATTCAGTCAACCAGTCTAACTATATTGAATTTAAATCTTACAATGAGATCATCCCATAAAAAGGCTTTCTCTGTCCTCTCTCTCTCTCTCTCTCTCTGTCACACACACACACACACACACACACACACACACACACACACACACAAAGATCCAATTCAGTCAACCAGTCTAAATATATTGATTTTGAATCTTACAATGAGATCATCCCATAAAAAGGCTTTCTCTGTCTCTCTCTCTCTCTCTCTCTCTGTCACACACACACACACACACACACACACACACACACACACACACACACAAGATCCAATTCAGTCAACCAGTCTAAATATATTGAATTTAAATCTTACAATGAGATCATCCCATAACAAGCCTTTCTCTCTCTCTCTCTCTCTCTCACACACACACACACACACACACACACACACACACAAGATTCAATTCAGTCAACCAGTCTAAATATATTGAATTTAAATCTTACAATGAGATCATCCCATAACAAGCCTTTCTCTCTCTCTCTCTCTCTGTCACACACACACACACACACACACACACACACACACAGGAGAGAGAAGTAAGTTTTTCTAGCTCAGTCAAGCAGCCTGGGAGCTGCTGAATTTGAATCCACCAATCAGAGAGGCTGTATACTTTTTCCCGCCAAAACAGGTGCAGCCGTTTTACACACACAGAGCACAGAGACAGGATTTCTGCAGTGAATTTCTCATAGTGAGGATTCCTCTCAAACAAATGGCCATAATTTCCTAACCGTAGGGGCTAGAACGGTCATTCTTACACCGTTTTGTTCAGAAGAGATCAGGGAATCTTAAAGTGTTGACAATTTATCATTAAAATATGAATTATTAAAGATATTTGACTTCTAATGCACCATAACTGAGTAGAGCAAAGCAAAAACTGCCTTGACTTGCCCTCAAACAACGCTTTCTAACTCTAAATCTATTTGGAGTATCAATATCATTTTTCACCGTAAGAGACAGCAGGCTTTGGTGAACAATCTTGAAATTTTCAGGTCTCTGTTGATATCCATTAAAAGATATGACGAGAGAAAAAAAGTGGATCATTTCCAGAGTTTGAAATCTGAAGAAATCTGAGCGAAGGACGAATTTCCTACCCTCAAACAAGTCTAACTCATTTCAGAACGGTAATAGGTGAGAAAATAATTCTTGAATTGTGAGTGTCAGGAGTGTCTGAAGATATACTGGGACAAGCCTCATGTTTTAACTTCGCTGCGTTAAGGAGATATGACGATTCGAATATGCCTCTCATTACAGAAATCAAGCGGTGATTTTGAACAAGCTCTCCATTGACTTTCTATGGGGATTTTGAGACTTTGTGTTGGTCTGAGGAGATTTGCCAAAATTCTATAAATCTCACAACAATGATGGTGACATTTTCTGAAAGCCAGCAAAAATACCTACGTTTTGATGTATAATTTGTGGAAGTTGAGTGAAAATTGAGCAAGTAGCAAGAAGTTGTTCGGACATGAAGAGTAGACTGCAAAACCTTCAGTGGCACACTGGAAGCCAAGTGCATAGCAACCATAACAACGCATGTATTTTGTGAAAAATCACAATTTTGCAACTCAAAACTTTAAGAGGCATAAAAGTAAAACGGTAAAAGATTTGAAAAAGCTGATTTATTCCTGAATAGCCCAATAATTTGAGAACATTTTAAAGTTTGAATGGTTGTTCTACGTGAAAGTAGGAAAAAGTAGTTAAGTTTCAAAAACAAGCAAGTTTTAGCAGAATTGCGGAAGTTTCCCATTCATTTCAATGGGACAAATTAAAGGAAAAAACGTAATATTTTAAAAAGTATAACAGTTTAAAATACCAAAAGATATTGCGGAAAGAGCAAAAATAGCAGAATAGTTTAAAATTTGAAGGGTGAAAATCGGCTGAAAATTGTGGAAGTAGTTCAACGGCGAAAAGTGTACGGAAGCAACTAGAACTAGAAAAATTTGCATTTCCTGCGAAAAATGCAGTGTGGATGCTGTAACGCTGAAGCTGTCTGCTAAAATTAGCTGAAAAAGCTGAAAAATAGCAAAAATTGTAATAACTTTGCAGAAGCATAAGAACTTAGCAAAAATGTAAATACTTAGCAGAACTACAATAATGTAAAGAAAACATAATACTTGGCAGAAATAAAATAACCTAGCAGAACTTAGCAGAAATATTGTAACTTAGCAGAAACATGATAACTTCTCAGAAATACAGAATTTAGCAAACATGGTACAAGATTACAGAGATACTTTATTTAACCAAAAATACCTAAACATT